>NW_028120778.1:407500-415000 GCF_965178545.1 Coloeus monedula | reverse complement strand
GCGTCCCATCAGGTTGCAGTTCCCTCTTTCCCATTTCCATTTCCTCCTCAGTGCGGGTGTCCCCTGCAGCCCATGAGCACGGGGCCGGTGACAACTCCCTGTCTGTAGAGGGATTCCTTATGGAACAAGGGCAGATGACACTTGTGTGAGGCTTACGACTGTTAGATTTAGACCAGGATGGGTTTAAGGAAAACTAGAATCGTGTGTTAATCTTACTGGTCAATGAACAAATGGAATCCACACTTCTATAAGAAAAAATAGAGTGTATGGAGCATATAGAAAAAGCTGGTTTTGCCTGCTGCTGCTGCTTGGCTGTATCATGTAACCCCATTCGATCTCTGCCTTCAAGACAGCTGTGAGACCGTGAAATAAAGAACTTAGCAGAACAGCAGCCTCCTCTGCTCTTTCACCCTGGTCCGAGAAGGAGGGGTACCCTGTCAAAGGCTCAACACTTGCCTTTCTGACTTTGTTTCTAAATTTCTACCTTTCTAATTTTGTTTGTTTCTAATTTTTTTTTTTGTTTCTAACTTTGTTTGTTTTTAACTTTCTCCCTTTAGAAACGTGTTCGTTTCTTGTATTTTACCTCTTTGTTTCTAAATTTCTGCCGTTGTAACTTTGTTTCTAACTTTCTACTTTTAAAGTTTCATTTGTTTTTAACTTTTTACCATTCCTCCCAGCGAGGGCTGTGTGCAGAATACTAAAACCTGTTAAGTTCTTCATTTTTACATCTATAGGCAAATGCTACTGATGTAGATGTAAATTCATTTTGAAATGAGCCAGCTCTCTCTCTCTACTCTGTCGCATACAGGAATATAAGAAGCTGGGAATAGAGATCCGCAGGTTTTGAGAATAAGGAGCCGGCGTTTTTCTGTAGGAAGGAAAGCAGCAAGCGCCTGGCCCCAGGAGCCGAGACGCTCGGGCTGCAGGAGCTGCAGAGCGCCCGGAGCCGGCTTTTCCCTGTGCTCTGTGCCTGCCCCCGGGCTGAGCTGGGCGGCGCTGCTGCCGCCTGGTGGCGAGAGCGCGGCACTGCCGCCCCCGACACGGCGGCACTGCCGCCCCCGACACGGCGCCCCGGCGCTGCTGCCGCCCGGTGCCGGCTGAGCCGAGAGGGCGGCGGCCTCGGTGGCTGCCGAGCGTGGCAAGGAGCGGGAGCGAGCGGGGCCGGGTCTGTCAGCGGAGGGGAGGGGCGAAGGGCGGTTCGCAGCGCCAAGGGACACGGCCGTGCATGAGCGGGGCCACAGCTATGGAAAGGAACGGGCGCCGTGCGGGGCGGTGACCGCGGGGAATGACAGCGCGGGGGGCGGCCCGGCGGGGCCGGTCTTGCCGGGCAGCAGAGGCGCGGTCGCAGCGCGACCCGGGCGGGAGGCACCGGGCGGGCACGGTCGGAATCGAGCCGCCCGCGTGTCGCTCTCAAGGAGGCGGCTCGGAAAGGAAGGCGCAGTTCCGCGCTCTCGGGACGGCGTTAAGTGACGTTTTTATTAGAATATGACAGTCTTTATTTTATTTTATTATTTTATTATCTGCCAGGACCTTGCAGAGGGTGGTTTACACTTCCGCCACACTCAAGATGGCGGACGCAGTAGGCCCCCTGCGAGAGGTGTCCCTGCCGATGCCTGCCGCGCCGGTCGCGGAGCCGTCGCCCGCCTCCGGCGCGGCTGACCCCGCCAGCCGTGTCCTCGCACCGGGAAGCACGGCGGAAAATCGCGCGGAAAGCGCGGGGCCGGCGTCGGAGTCCGGGCCGGATTCAGGCAGCCGACTAGACAGAAGCTCTTGTGAGGGGCGGCGGGGGCCCTAAGTGTACCACACTAAAGATGGCGGCTCGACCGGAAGTGGCTTCTGCCAGCACCCAAGATGGCGGCGAAGGGCGGAAGTGTCGTCACTGCCACACTCAAGATGGCGGTCGTGTGCACTGTTTTCTGACCTTCTCAATATGGCGGCAGGGAAGGCCCTCCCCCCCCCAAGCTGCGTCGATTCGGCTGCCTGAACGCGACGCCGACGCCGACGCCAGCCCAGCGCTTGCGCGCAATTTTCTGAGGCGTTTCCCGCTACGCGGACACCGACTGTGGGGTCAGCGGCGCCTGGGGCAGGCGGGAGCATTCAGGCAGTCGAATAGACGGAGCGGGGGGGGGGGGGGGGGGGTCCTTCCGGCCGCCATCTTGAGAAGGTCGAATAGTCACATCGGTGCGGTACCGGTGACTTCCGCCCTTCTTCGCCAGGAGCGCCAATGGCGGGGAGCCCGGGGAGCAGCGCTGCCGGGCCGGGGGCACCGGGGCGGGTGCTCCGGGCTCGGAGGTGAGCGGGCAACGGGGACAGCCCCGAGCGGACGGTGGGGGCCGCGGGGGATCGGTATTCCGGCCCAGGGATGAGTGTTCCGGCACAGGGGTGGCTGTCCCGGCACAGGGATGCGTTCATGGACTGTCTAATAATGTTATTTAACGATCGTGCAAGGAGATCGGTATAAAAAAATCCTCCGTGGTCATCCTTCTCCCAGCCCCGCTGTGTTTTCAGGATCTTGGGGGAAGCGTTTGGGTCTGAACAAGGCTCTCGGGCACAGGGTGGGATTCTTGGGGTGCAGGGCCAGGATTTGGACTCGATGCTCCCTGTGGGTCCCTTGCAGCCCAGGAAATGCTGCGATCCTGTGCCTCTGAGGGTGAAATAAAGGGGAGCGGTGGCGTTTGTGCCCGCTGTGTTCACGGCCCCGCCGGCTCAGGGCGGGTTAAAGGCGCAGCTGCCCCGAGACAGCGGGACCGGCCGGGGCTGCTCGCTCCCGGTGCTGCCGCCTCGTGGGGAGAGCCCGGCACTGCAGCCCGGAACGGCGCTGGACCACGGGATGGGCGTGGAACAGCAGCGCAGGGGATGCTGAGGCAGCGCAGGGAATGCTGCGGTCCCAGGGAAGGCTGAGGCGTCCCCTGCCCGGGGCACTCGGCAGCAAAGCCCTGATGTTGAGCAGAAAAAGGAAAGTTCTGGGTTAGTGGGAGGAGGTTTCTGGAATGGAGCTGGGACAGGTGCTGATCCACGCATGGAATCACGGGCTGGTTTGGCTTGGAAGGGACCACCAGGATCATTTACACTCTGTTTGTTGTCTGATTGCACAGCGAAGAACATCCAGAACTGCCGCCTCACCCTCACGGACAGCAGGAATGTCTTCCATAGCTCTTGTTTTGGAATGGGAATGGCTGTTGGGAGCTCTGGCAGGACCAGGTAAGAAGAGAAATGGGATCATTGTGGCTGCTGCTGGAGGTGGTTTTCTGCTTTCCGGCTGTTCTTCTCATTGATCCTTTCACAGCAGTGTTCTAGGGCACATTTGAGGGTAATTCCAGGAATCTGAAACCAGATAAAAACTGGTGGGGAAAAAATGTGAACGCGATCCATTTCTGGTAGTTCCAAGCTTCTCCCACAACACCGTTCCAGGGGAAAGCTGATGAAAGGGTAAAGATGCAGAGGAACAAGTGCTGTAAAGCCCCCTGGCGCTCTGAGAGAGCAAACCTTCCAGTAGTCCCAGCAGATCTCTTGGAGAAAGTGTGGGATCACAAGGTTTTCCAGGAAAGCAAAACAAGGGTGGAGATGAGGGAATGGGCTTCCAGTTCTTCCTTGAGCTGAAAGCCTGGGGGAATTGAGAGGGGCCACAAGAACTGTTTGTGTAGGAAAATGGGAGTTTGGGGTCTGAATCTGAGTTTCCCTCTGGGGCATTTTTGAGGGAAAAGCTGAGGTGCTGTTTAAGGGAGAGAATGCAGATTTTTGGGGTGGAAAAGGTTGAATCAATATTGTAGAGGAAGTAAAACGCTGGGGGTAAAAGTGGATGCAATCTGGAGGGGACAGAAGGAATATTTTGGAGGCAAAATGGGGAACTGAGTAGTGGAGAGATGGGGAACATTTTGGAGGCAACACTTGACAAACTCTCTGGGGTGGAGAACGACCACATAGAGGGAAAAATGAGGTGATGAGCAGTGGGCACGTAGGGAAGGTCGTGGGGGTAAATCTTGAGAAAAGGCCCGTGGTATTCAAGAAATGCTTGGAAGCAGGAGTGAGGAATTCAGTGGTGGAAAAATAGGGGAATTTTGCGGGGGTAAAACTTTAAAAGATCTAAGAGTTGAGAGTGTGTGTTTTTAGGTAGAAAGGATGTCTTGTTGAAGTTGGGCGTCTGGATTGTGGCATTTATGGATCCAGAAAGTAGAAGATAAAGGAGACTCCCAAAGCCTCGGTAGCTGTGTTAAGAAATCCGTCCCAGGGAAGAAAGGTACCTAAACCTCCTAGAAGTAGGGACTAATTAGCATGGGAAGGGGAAAACCCACCCCCAGTGGGAGAGAGCGCGCCGGGTAAGGGAAGAGAAGGATGCCCTTAAGAAGAAGCAGGGAAGGTGAATTTCTCGGCTTGCTGAAATGTATCCAAAAGTTTGGAACCTGGGTCTGTGTGGAGGCCGGGATTTTCTCGGCCATATGCAGAGCCCAGCACTAGGAATAGAGTAATTCCAGGCTTTACAACGCCAAAAATGCAGTACCAGAGAGTTCTGTTATCCCGAGGACTTGGGGGATATTTGGCAAAAATTTCCGGGGGCCCAGGCTGGACCGAGCTTTTAACGCTCCCCGGATTCACGGGATCGGGGATTCCAGCGTGCCCTGCACGGGTTTTTTCAGGGAAGTCCCAAATCCTTCGTGTGAGCACGAAGCAGAATCCCCTGGGAGCTGTGAAGGCAACAGGATATTTCTTGGGAATTTTGAAGGGTTGGGTGAGTCCTCAGTGTTAGGTTGGAATGAACGCAAATTGTCCGGGAGTTGCTGGTTTGGGGATGGCCGGGTCTGGGTTTGGATTTGTGGGCACCGAGTGTTCCTTGTGTCAGCTTTAGGTCTTCTGGATTGGTGGGAATTGTCAGAGAAAAGAGAAGGCAATTGAAATGCGGAGCTCCATTCCCGGAGAAATGGTCGGGATGGGAGAGGAAAGGCTGTGGAGCTGCTGGGAGCTCGTGGAGAACGAAAGGATCTGAGGCCTGGAGGCAAAAGCTGTGGAACAAAGCCTGAAAAGGGTGTGGGGTGGGGCGGGAGGGGGAGGAGGGCACCGTGGTGGGGGGAAAGAGGGAAAGGATCCCTGCTCCGGGAATCCAGCAGGGACCAGGAGAGGATCATTTTCCATCCACTGCTCTCAGTGGAATCCTAATAAGGACGGTGGAAGGGAAGTGATTCGTTTGTTCTTAGGTTTGGAATGAAAGGTGCTCTTGCAGAGGGGACTATTGACCTGTTAAAATTCCGTTGGATACAGGAAAAGAGGGAGGAAGCAAGCAGCTGGGGAATGAAGGGGTGGATTTTTTGGTGGATACAGGGAAAGACACGGGAAGGGGCTCTCAAGTAAAATACACCTCATGGGCAGCACCAGGAGAAGCCTCAAGTGCCCTTTTTTTCCAAGCTCTGACATTCCAGAGGAGTAAGCAGTGGTCAGCCCATCACTTTCTGTATTCCTTGGATGCCCAGTGCTTTGTTGGGAAGAGATAATATTTGGAAATGAACGAATCCGGGGATGTAATTTCCTGATAGTAAAGCCCCAGAGAGCCTGGTTTTGATATCCTTCCAGCACCCAAACGCAGCAGAGGGAATCCTGGCGGAGCTGGAAAACGCTGTCACTCCGTCGGTGGAATTCCTGGGAACTGGAAAGCAGCAGAAGCAGCAAGAACAGAGTTGGAAGCAGGCTCCAGCCAGGTAAGGCAGACACCAAATCCTTTGGAACTGGGCAGAGGTGGGAAGAACGAATTCTTACATTTGTAGCCCAGGGATTCCTGAGCAGGATCCCGGCAGGGAAGACTGCAGGGATCAGGCTGGGGCCTGATCGCAGCTGGGGGCAGCGAGCCTTGGAATTGGCTGAAGGGAAGAAAGAGGGATCCTTTGAGCACAAGGATCAGGTGTCAAATGCGGAGATGGCTTCAGACAATTCCTCGGGAGGGTTTAGTTCCTGGGCCAAATCGATCTCCTGCCTTGTGAAGGAGCTCAGAGAGCTGGGAAGAGCCCAAGCAACGCAGGGAATGCACCGGCAGATAAAAGTGCCGGGGAACGGTGGGGAAAAGCATCCGAACAGGGGGCCTCGTTTTGTACAGGGACGGTACAAAAAATTGTCCGAAAGAATAGGAATGGAATGGGATTTTACGTATTCCTCGGAGGCCACAATCCAGTGGGAAGGCTGAGAGAAAGAAACAAGGCCTAAAAAGGCAGATGAGCAAAATCTGCCCAAAGCCTCCAATGGCCACATTCCCTGGCATTGCTGAGGACTTCAGCCAAGCTCCAAGCAAAAGGTGAGCCCCTGATTTTGGTGCCAAGGGAAACTCCAAGTTAAGAATGATCCAAATATGAAGCGCTTCTCACAAAACTCAGCTTTGCAAACCTTTCTTTGGGCTAAAAAAGAAAAGATGGGAATGCCCTTGGCAGAAAAGCAGCTGTGAGGCACAGCAGGCTTCAAATGCCTGTCAGCAGGAGCTCCAGGAGAAACGGCTGCTGGCTCCGGGCATCCTGGGCTTTCCAGGCAGGTTTTGTAGCGGATTGCAAGGCAGTTTTCCTGCCTCTGGGGGGTGGCACCTGCATCCCGCTGGAAAGGGAAAATGTGGAGAGAGGGGCAAGCGGGAAGACGGTTGCTGATGTGTGTCCTTGGATCGCAGTTCCTCCCGGTGAGTCTGTGCTGCTGGAAGTTTGAAGGAGATCAGTCCTGGAGTACGTGTGGGTTCACCTGTGGGGTTTGGGAGCGACGCCGGACATGAAATTCCAGGGATGTTCCCTTTGCTGGAGTGAGAAGCAGTGGAAGCACTTTGCTGTCTGCTTCTTCATCGCCTTCGCCTCGGTCCCCTGGGGCTCCAGGTAATCCCCTCTCACCTTTGCTTTTCCAAGGGTCTCTAAATGAGGGCTTGAGCTTTGGTGTAGCTCCCTTTACAGGGAAGATCTGTTCCAGGAAAGGTCTCCTGGTCTGGACCGATGGCGTTGCAGGAAGAGCAGGAAACCCCGCAGCTCCTGTGGCTCCCTCATCCGATTTGCCTGCAGGCAGCAGCAAGGATCATTCCCAAGTGTCATCCCCTGGCTCCGTGACTCGGTGAGGTTGTGTTCCCCCAAAGGCCAGGGGCCGCTTTGTTTTGCAGCTCATGAAAGTCCAGCTCGGTGGTGCTGGGTTTGGTTTTTGTGTGTAATGAAGGCACTAAAAAATTCCCCTCCTTCACTGGCACAGCCCTGGAGTGGGAGCAGATTCCCCTTATCCCGCAGTTATCCCGCTCCTGCCCTGGATCCCTGCGGTGCCGTGTGTTCTCCAAGCTCACAGCACTGCTGGCTCTAAACAAGAAAAACAATCCCTGTTCCTTCTCTTCTCCGTCCTTGATGTTCCCAGGCCCTGCATCTCCCTGGCTATTCCCTGTGGGAGTCTTCATCTCCATCCCACCTTATCCCGATCAGGTAAGGGTCTGAGACGTGTTTAGCAGCAAATGCATTCCTGTGAAGAAAGCCAAGAGCAAAGAGCATCCAGATGCAGAGAAGTCTTTAG